>NC_059345.1:17060547-17088047 GCF_019703515.2 Myxocyprinus asiaticus | reverse complement strand
CTAGCATCACTGTGATCTTAATTAACTCACCTGTCTGCCATTATCCTCTATGGACGGCACCTTAAGTGATCACACTCCGCTGGGCTGCTGCGCTCTCTGTGTCTGAGACACAATGGGAGTGTGCCCTCTTTTGATTACCGCACCTCCCTAGGTCTTAATCAAAAGAGGGAAACACGTGTTTCTCCCTATTAAAGAGAAAATCATTAAGGAGATGGGATCAGAGTGTGCCATTGTATGTACAAAGATGGAAGTCAAAGGTAAACATGTTACATGATGTGACCTATTGTAGTGGCTTGCGAGCAAGCTTTAAACATCAGTTGAGCCAAATATATATATATATATATATATATATATATATATATATATATATATATATATATATATATATATATTTTGTTTTTTTTGTTTTTTTACATAACTGTCAAAGAAAATAAGTTTACTTGCAAGCCACTTGACCCAGTTGACCAACTAGTCAACCATCTTGACCCATTTGTAGTTTAAAAGCACATCTTTTAAAATACAAATGGGTCCAGATGGTCAACCAATCATACAACAACTGACTAGTTGATTAAATAGCTTTTTTCTATGGTTTATTTTTAGCTTTAGTGTTTTCAGTGGCAGTGCTTTGATGGGGATGAAGGGTTTTTAACATGCCGACAGCGTGCTGTGCTTTAATGTCCAATAATAGTAATGGGAATGGTTGGACTCTCAGCATGTTAAATCAATCTCTGAAAATTTGCATCTCTAAATGCATCCTCTTTAAACCATTATAGCCATCAAAACACCACTTTTGTATCAAATCCACCGTTTTGAACTATTAATGTTAAAACAGTCATTGTCGGACTCCAAGGGGCGAATTCATTAAAAGAAATTTGCACTTTTGCGCATCTTATTCATTAACTACTCACAATCTAGTTTAGGAGGCGCAATCAGCTCTGACATAGTGCTGCGTCTTTAAATTTACATTTATTTAAGTTAAGGGATTGTTATTTTTACCATGTAAACTTGTCTCCTTTCTAAGTAAAATTGGCTTGTTATTGATTGTGCTTAATATTCACAAAACTTAAGCAAATTGCAATCTGTACAGATTTTGTACACATGTTTGCACCATTGTCTGATTTGTGTAATTCCTGTGTGAATCGGGCACTAAATCAGAGCATGCAAATAAATGGCACTTTCAGTGTGCGCAATTCATTATTAAGAAATTCTCTCCTCAAAATGTTTTAATTGTAGCTCTATGCATGCATCCAGATGGTTTCTTTGGCTGTTGCATTTCTTCTTGCTGTTTTTTTCAGTGTCTCATGTACAGTAGAGCTGGGTATCGCCAACCACCTCAGAATACAATACGTGTTGCGATACATGTCACGATTCGATACATCATGATGCATCAAATTATCATAATTGGATTTTGATTAAAACGGCAGCAAACACTTGAATCAGACCTACCATGTCCACAAGAGAAAGAGTGAATCATGCAGATTCAGTTTCAATTTCTCTCACACCTCATAGAAGTGGTTCTGACCGCACTGATAAACGCTCTTCTGAGAGTTTATTTAGATGACCTGCTTCTTCATGAATGGTTCCAGTAATGATTCCAGTATTTCTTTTAGTACTTTTGAGGAAGAATAATTTTAAAATTAGAAATGCAATTCTTATTGGATTTACTGTCCTCTGCAGTCTGTTGCCAAATGATGAGATCCTTTAAGATTTCTACAGAGCAGATATAACAAATCAGAAATAAATGTAATACAATTCTTGTAAAAGGTGTGTTTGCTGACTTTTTATAGACATATATCCAAGCCAATAATTGATCCTAACTAGGCTATATCTGGACTGTATCTAAACAAACAATAAATGTGATGGCATATTTCATTCATTGATTTTTTTTAAAAATATAAAAATCCTTGTATAACAAAAAACATGTATCTTTAATTAAACATTGTCATATGAACAACCAGTCAGTACTTCCACTGCTTGATTAAAGTCTCACAGATCTGAAGTCACATGACATTACAGTAACAGTTCCATAGACAGTTAAGACTGTGTTATGTTGTACTTCAAGCTTGTAAGACTTCAGCAGTTCTTATTTAAATTCGAGTTTGACATTTATAACTTGCATATCAGTGTAAGATTAATACTATACCAGACTAGACTGGAAGTGTTGTATGTTTCTCGCTTTAGATTAAAAAGAATCGGCTCATATGAGTCGTCTTTTTGGGAATCGGACTGTTCCGGAAGCTCTGTATGTTTCACGCTATAGATTCAAAAGACCCAGCTCATCTAAATCGCTCTTTCGGGAATCGGACCATACCGGAAACACTGTCTGTTTTGCGCTGTAGATTCAACAGAGCTGGCTCATAAGTCATTTGTTTGTGTGTTTTATGCTTATGGCCCAGTAGAGGGCAGCGATGCTGCAGAAATGCACTGCTGGGAACACTGTCAGAGTATTTCAGTACGGTGTTCCAGCTGCATCGGCGGAAATTCACAGGGGAACCATTAATGGAACCATTAACAGAACTGATAGTCACGAAGATCATCTGATTCCAGTATTTTGTAAAGAATGGATCAGATTCTGAACAAGAACCGGTTCTCGGTTCCCAACCCTAATCTTTATACACAAATGGCTGTTTAAAATATTGATACAGGGATCTAAAGTATCGATACAATATCATGAGGAAAAGTATTGCGGTATACAGATGTATAATTGTATCAACACAGCCGTAGTCTCATGCCAGGAGTGTTATATTTTTAAGATGACGTTTTCAGTTGAAAATAGTAAACTAAAAAAAATAAATAAAAATAAAACACACGTCTTGAGAGCCCTGCATTCAGCTCCATTTCGTTGTGTTTCATCCTGCTGTTTTTGAATGCAAGAACGCTATGTGATTGTGAACCCTTATGAAACACGTCTGGTGAACATGACCAAAATCAGCCGAACAGCCCACTGACTAGCAGATATTGGAATATGTAGTTTTGCACATCCCTTTTTTAAACACTGCTGAAAGGTTGTGATTGAATGACATTGCAGTGGCATTCATACATTTTTAATTATGACTTATATGCATACTGTATAAGATTCACAGATTTAAGTGAGAAAGAGAGATATGTGTTGAGGGACGGTAAGAATATGCAAGGGATAGCAGGTCAAGTGTTTTGAGTGCACACCCCTGATTGAACATAGAAGCGCTGTGTCACTGCGATTAGAGGCACTGTCCTGTTAACATACACCATCGTTTCAGCACACTCGAACTCACCGCAGACCTCAGGGGGAGTGCTCCGAGCTGTGTTTCATTAATTTCATTTCATTTAATTAGTGCTGTATTTCCTTGCGTCTACATATATGGAAAGGTTGCCAGAGTTACTGCCTATGTCAACATACTTTTTTTATATCAAAGCAATTCTTACTTTATGTTAGCATCTATATGCTGTAGCCATTAGTGGTATTATTTGAACCGTACACAAATATCATCAGCATTTGACTTGAATCATTACCTAAATCATCTACATTATTGAGGCACTTTCGATACTAATTCGGAAAGTGACCATTGAAATTTTTTTTTAAATTAAAATAACAATATTATGCTGTTTTTTTTATTGTTGACACTCACTTCTCTAGGGTTGTACTCTTTTGGACAGTTTTGACGCTTTGCGTAATTTATAATGGAAATGGCACATTGTTTAATCGCTACAATACAGTCATTTATCATACTATTCCTCGTTTGTATTTTCCTTTTGACTAGTAGTAGTGTAGTTTAATAAATAAATGTAAAATGGCACAAATGGTGTGGAACATGTTGCACATTTAAATGTAATACTTATGGTTAGCAAACACCTTTAACTACCATCTCTTAGTAAAAAAAAAAAAAATGGCGCTGTTGTCGAAAAAGCACAGTATGTTTTTGAACTCTCTAACTTAAGGCCTTTGTCACATCATATCTACAAACCCAATTCTCATGTTTTCAGCCCCGCGATTAGCATAACTATTAATCCATCTGTCAGTGTGTGTATTTATTATGTTTTGTTCTTCTCTCATATCTCTCGTAGTTTGCTGCCTTCACCCTATCATGCTCTCCTGAAGTCCATTCAGGCGGTCATCCATAAAGAAGGGTTTGATGGATCCACACCACAGGTTGGTCAACTTTTTGATTTAGCAACTGTCCTCTTGTTTTTTCAACAGTAGATAATGTGCATAGCAAAACAGAAACAGGTTTCAATCATCTTACACTGTTTCTCTTCTTACCGTTAAAATCTGTTATCTTTATCTGCTTTCAATAATAAAATTTTAAATCAGTAATTGAATTCCAGCTATTAGTCTATTAATATTTAATATTTAGAATGTTTTATTTAATACATTACTTGATCCCATTTTGAAACAACCTAAAACTACAATTATTTTGCATTAATAATTAATTAATTATAACTTACAATTATTTAAAATTTTCTGCCTGTCGCTACTGTTCAGAACCAATGCCCATTGTAATAGATTTTAGAAATAACTATTTTTTTGATTATAATAGTGGCTGCATTTAGAGTTGAAAAGAGTATGGTCATATTTTTTTGTGTCCCTGCAAAACATAATTAATGTTTAAATGGGTTATTGAATTGCAAATATTGTGTGTAGTTGCAAGTTTGTGCATTTTACATTCACTGAACAACACTATGTTGTAAAAATGTAATGCCTAACTCAGCTTTAAAATTCCTTTTTTATTAAGTTATACAAGAAGACATCATCCAGTCATAATTCATTGACATTAATTATTCTTAAATCAGAACAAACCAGATAGAACTGTATATGATACCAGGTTGCTACACACTGAAAAAAAAAGGGAAGAGCAGGTTGAATGATTAATAAATCATATCATTTGTGATCTACACAACAAAATTTCTGTATGTTTCTCTGCTAAACTTGTTTTCTTTGCTTTCAAATAATTTATTCTCTAAAATGTGCACTCTACTAAATTTAATTATGTAGGGTGAAAGTGAACTAATCAAGTATGTTCAATAACAGCGAAAAACATATTTTTTGTGCTTGTTAAATGTACTTAATTAAAATGAGCTTATGCAACACAGTTATTTAATGTTTTGTCACAATTTTATTGCATTCAGTCTACTTTTTTTTTCTTTTCTTTTTTAATGGAAGTTTACTTAATCAATTTGTGTTTGGACTACATGATTCATTTTTGTTTACTTTAAAAAATTGTTTTTTTTTTTTTTTGGTCAGGGGATTTTCCCAGCATGCTTTGCATTGGACTTGATGCAAAGAGTAAAATGTTGATTTTAAGTGTAATTTTATGTTTTTTAGCAAGATTGGACAAAGAGGAGACTTGATAGTGTTTAATGTTCTGTTATTTTGGGATTTAGAACCGATTCTGTTACGCTGTGGTGAAGAGTGGGGCTTTTGCTTAGGTTGAGGACGGGTACACAAGGAACATGTTGTATGTTGCTTTACTCAAGGAGCAATTACTACTTAGCATTAAGCAAGCTAATGCATGATGTTGTTAGCTAAAAGTTATTTAATGCTACTGAACTAGCATAACTTTATAACATATATTAGTAATGTGAAAAAAAATATTATGTAAAACTGAAGAAATGAATCATGTTAATGACACATTAAAATCACTTTGGGGGTATTTATAATTGGTCACTTCATCCGTTTTTACTGATCGGATTGCTATCCGATCATGAAAAGACCAGGTGTAAATGTCCTCCAAGACTGATTCGAGACAGATATAAATCCCATCACTCAATTCCAGGCAAAACTCGGTCAAGTGTAAATGTATCTGGCTGTTCAAGCCAGATATGTAAACTTTACTCTGCCCAAAAAGCGCTATGTCAGCATAGGGAAAAAGCTAAACATAATAGCTATTACCGAGTATTTGCAAATGGTTCGTGTCGCGCAGTAAATAATAACAAAGAAAGGAACGGATGCATTTTGTTGGAGAGAACTAGCATTTTTACTTACTTGATTCATGTGATTAAATCATGTAAATTCAAAGCATTTTTTTTCCTCTAAAATGTATTAGAGCTTAAAGAATAATTAAGTTGTATCTGCATTTTAACCCTGGTCAAAAATCCACTTTGGAAATGTTTTATGATTTGAAAATGTAAACTTAAAGCGTCTTTAAAGAGTAGCCTTTGATGAACTATCAATGAAAGTTATACTACTTAAGAGTGGCAAATCTTTAAAGCCCTGTATTACAAAATGTGTCTGGGATCGGATAGATCCTTAAAATACTAAGGTCATGAGTTGTTGCTTTTCCCTCCTGAACAGTGGTGACCTTAAAGCTATCAATGAGGCTAATAATGAAATGAACAATTAGCAGGATCTTTGGCTTTCACACCCCTGGAACAATGACACTGTTTTGCCACAGGCAATGTTTTTACAAGATGTTTAGTTTGTTGTTCCATTGATTGGTCTCAGTTGCCTAATTGTTGCCTGATTGTGTATTCACTTCCTCTGTAATGTGGCTTTCAAAGCATGTGATAATTAGGAAAATTCAAGAAATTAAAATACAACTGTAATGGCTCAATATTTTATTTTCAACATTTATTCCTCTTTTTCTCTCTTATCTCATCCCCTTGTCTTTTTCTCCATGTTGTGTTTTGATCGCTCTCATGAGGGCAATGGGTTCCCTTGGGTTCCTCTTCCTTAAAGCTGAGTCCTATTAGTTTTGTGGTAAACAGGCTAAGACAGACACTGGGCAATATGCCTTCTGTCTGTTCATATTCATTAGCTCCTACTGAGAAGCATGGGAGCTTGGCCCCTCTGGGGAGCCCTCTCAGAAACGGCCCCTTGATAGCGCCTGTCTTGACTTCCACTTCAGCACTACATCTGCCGATCTGCTCTTGGGAGCCAGCCGCTAGGGGATACACTCGCTATTTTTAATCAGTTTCCAAATTTATGTGGCTCTAATGTGGCTTCTGTCTTGTGGTGAACTTGAGAGATGCTCTCCTGACCAAACTTTGTGTCAGGCTAAAGTAAATAAAAGTTATATAATGAAGTTAGTATAACAATATGTTAAATTAAGACTCTCTACAGTGAAATTTTCTCCCAGGCTTAATCTGTGAATAATCTTTAAAATCTTTATTGGTTTATACTTTTTGCACAAAAGTATTCTGTACAAAAACAATCAACAAACTGGAAAATTCTGTGAAAGAGAAATTGCATGTAATAAAATGAATGTTAACCAGAAACCAGAAAGAAAGAAATAGTCAATTAAAATCTGCTAAAAATGGAAATCTATTTAGACCAATTAACCATGTATCTATGTTATTGTGTCATTATATATGGAAATATTCAGGCTAAAGTCTTTAGGATAAGAACATTCCACTGACATCTCTTTGAAATGACACACTTTTTTTTATTTATTTGTTTTTTTGCTATTTAGTGGCCCCTAATCATATTGAAATAAACACAAATTCAGTGTTTCGAACTGTGCAAACATTAACATATTGTGTAAAGTAAACTTAATTGCCATTGGACCTGGAAGCGATGTTTGTTTTTATTCTCAATATAATTCAACATCTTATTCTGTTAAGTGGTTGGATAGTATGAATCTTCATGGTCAAGATTGTGCTAGCTTTTGCTTGTTAATGAACTGATAGCACTTCAGTGTTTTCTTTTTAAACTGTGGCACTGATGGACACCTTGGGCTCCTTACCCTGGAAGTCCTCGATCCCCTGTCACTCAACCGACAGATTAAGCGCTTACATCATCAAACAGTACTGTTTTGTTGGCAGAGGTCGTGGAATGTGATGAGGTTGAGAGAACATGGGCACAAAGGCAAGAATGCTCAGAATGAATGCTCACAGGGCAGCAGCACCACTGACTAAAACATTTGTCAGAGTGGTGACTCAATTCTACTGTAGCTATGATTTTGCATATAAAGGACATTCTGACCTGTTAAGTTGGAATAAACCCCAGTAAAACATACACTTAGAGGAATACCATAGTTCACCCAAAAAGGAAAATTGTCATCCTTTACTTGCCCTCATATTTTTTTTTAACTTGTATGACTTTCTTGCATCCATGGATCTCAAAAGGAGATGTTCGACAGAATGTTAGCCTCAGTCACCATTCACTTTAATAGCTTTTTTCCATATATTGAAAGTGAATGATGACTGAAGCTAACATTCTGCCTTACACCGACTATTGTGTTCCACAGAAGGAAGAAAGTCATATGGGTTTGGAAGTCATATGGCATTTTACTGACAAAACAAACAAACAAAAAATAAAAGAATTTTCCTTTTTGGGTAAACTCTCCCTTTAATGAATGAAATCAGTAATGGACCTTTTTTTATATGCATTTTTCTATTCAACTTGCTTTTTTATATCTGTTACTTTTTACTGCATATTTATACTCATTTATGTTTTAAAATTTATTTTAAACTTTTTTTTTTTCAACTATAATTACTTTTTAGAGTAGTTTTTTATTTATGTCTTTAGTGATTTTCATGAATTTTTTGACAGGGTTGTGCTTATTTTTATACTGCATTAATAATCGATCACAAGTGCTGAACCCATTTGACATTTTAATAGGTGTCTTTAACTACTATGTACTTAATAATTGTTACAGTGTACTTTTTATGTATGTGTTGTTGTATTGAACTTACATTTTAAGTACCTGCATTCAATTACATCTGTAGTTACACTGTTAACCTTACCCCTAAACCTAAACCCTAACCCTAAACCTCAACCTCAACTCAGTTTTGCAGAACAGCATATAGTTACTCAATAAATATATTGTATGTATTTTAATGTTAGTACATAGTAGTTAAAGACACCTAATATAAAGTGGGACCCAAGCATTTAAATGTTCAAAAATTTTTTGACCAACTGCACTTGGGTGTAATCATAAAAATAAAGCACATAATCATTTCAGAATATACACATGATAAAGAAAAGAGTGCGAGTAATAAGCTGGTAAGTTGCTGAAGGGAAGGGGGAAGTTGATGACTCAGGAACACCCTCTCTCTGGAAAGGTTAAGCTCAACCCTTGAGAAGCTTTGGAAACACAGTCAAACAATGAGGTTTATTTAACTTAGATGCTTCTGATTGCTGAAGCATAAAGCATGCTGGTGTTAACTTCACTGTGTATTGTCAGTGGACAGAGGCTGACGTGAGGAGAACAGCCGGGCAGTAGACAATTCAACACCAAACATTTTCAGCTGGTTTAAGATATCCAGTCCCCTTTTATCCAGCCTTCCTTTAACTATTTTAAAGATGTAGTTAGGCTATAAGCTATTCAGTTATTGTCAAGACACATGGTGAAGTTTCTTAAATAAAGATAGAGGCATACACCGATGAGCCAAACATTATGACCACCTGCCTAATATGCTGTTGGTCCTCCGCATGCCGCCAAAACAGTGCCGACCTGCCGAGGCATGTACTCTATAAGGACCCTGAAGTTGTCCTGTTGTATCTGGCACCAAGACATTAGCAGCTGATCCTTCAAGTCCTGTAAGTTGCAGGGTAGGGCTGCTGTGGATCAGAATTGTTTGTCCAGCCCATCCCACAGATGCTCAGTCGGATTGAGATCTGGGGAATTTGAAAGCCAGGGCAACACCTTGAACTCTTCATCATGTTGCTCAAACCATTCCCGAACAATGTTTGCAGTGTGGCAGGGCACATTATCCTGCTGAAAGAGGCTACCGCCATCAGGGAATTCCAAGGCCATGAAGGTGTGTACCTGGTCTGCAACGATGTTTAGGTAGGTGGCACGTGTCAAATTGACATCCACATGAATGGCCGGACCCAGGGTTTCTCAGCAGAACATTGCCCAGATCATCACACTCCCTCCACCAGTGCATTCTGTTGACATGACCTCCCCAGGTAAACAAGGCACTTGTTCACGGCCGTCCATGTGATGTTAAAGAAAATGGGACTCATCGGACCAGGCGACCTTCCACTTCTCCGAGGTCCAGTTTCGATGCTCACGTGCCCATTGTAGGTGCTTTCGACAGTGGACAGGTGTCGTCATGGGCACTCTGACCAGTCTGCGGCTACGCAAACCCATACGCAGCAGTGTGCAATGCACTGTGTGTTGTGACACATTCCATCCCGTTACCATCATTAAAATTTTCTGTGACTTATGCTACAGTAGATCTTCTGTCAGTTCGGACCAGATGGGATAGCCTTCATTGCCCTCACGCATGGATGAGCCTTGGGAGCCCAACACCCTGTCGCCGGTTTATGGTCTGTTCCTCCTTGGACCACTGTCGGTAGGTACTCACCACTGCTGTCCGGGAGCACCACCAAGCCTTGCCGTTTCAGAGATGCTCTGACCCAATCGTCTGGCCATAGCAATTTGACCCTTGTCAAAGTCGCTCAGGTCTTTACTCCTGCCCATTTCTCCTGCATTCAACACATTGACTACGAGAACTGATTGTTCATGTACCATCTAATCTACCCAGACCTTGACATGTGACCTTGTGAGGAGATGATCAACATTATTCGCTTCACCTATGAGTGGTCACAATGTTTTTGCTCATTGATGTAAGTAATTATATAATATTCATAATTAAAGGTATAAGTTACCCGAAAAAGAAAAGTCTGTCATGTACTCACCCTTATGTTGTTCCAATCCCATATGACCAGTGGCGGTCCATGATGGAATTTTCAGAGGAGGCAAATATATGAATTAGTATCAAAAGATCAAAACATTAAAAGTTTGCAGTGGGTCTAAATATCATGTATTAAGATGAAATCTTTTTTGCTGGTAATTAGACTCCCATACACAGATGATGTCCTCTCGCTGATGTCTTAAAATAGTCTTGATAATTACAGATGTGTTATACACTCTTTCCGCTTATCAGTTTAGCACTTTCTGATCATCAACTCAACACTTGTAAATACAACAAATGAATGGAACACAACACAGTGCCAGCTACAGACTACGATCAATGCAAACATTTATGAATGGAGGGCCCCATCATGTATAGTAACCTCTACTCACATAATAGGCTAAAGTATGTGTCGACGAACTCCATCCTCAACTGCTTCAGTGCGTCAAATAAATATATGATCTTGTCGTTCAGTCTTTCACATGTTTTTAGATCTTCCAATAACTTTTATTCCATCGATATTTTGGCATATTTTGAAAGTTTCTCTTCACCTGTTGCATTATCCACTTGAAGCGTAAACATGATACTGAAAGTTGATTGGCTTGAATGGTAACTTCTGATAATGATTGGTTATGAACATGGAAGGAGGCAAATTTCATTTTGCCTCCATTTGGCCTTTTTTGGATGCTTTTTGAATGGAAGCAGATAACTTGTCACAGTTATTCACCGTTTTGTGACAGTTATTCACCGTTCTGTTCCAAGGACTCTTATTTTGATATGTTTTTTGTCCTCTGTCTTCAGTTCTCCCCGAACTACATTACCCATAATGCACTGCCCTTATCACTGCCATCTGTTCCTCATCTTCTTCACCTGTTCTCCATTCCCTCATCAAATCCCATTTATATAAATACCCTCTAGTTTTCTTCCATCCTTGTCAGATCTTAGTTGTACTAGTTGATTATTTAGTGTTGTTTCATTTGTTTGATATTTGTCAGTGTTTTCAACATCTTCATTAAAAGTCTGCTGATAGATCCACCGCTTCCCTTCTTATTACTCCTGATAACCACGTGACA
This sequence comes from Myxocyprinus asiaticus, assembly GCF_019703515.2. Lineage (NCBI taxonomy): Eukaryota > Metazoa > Chordata > Actinopteri > Cypriniformes > Catostomidae > Myxocyprinus > Myxocyprinus asiaticus. Next base: position 17,076,411 of record NC_059345.1, on the reverse strand, counting down.
ATGACGTTGCTCCATTTGAATATCCAATTTGATTGGTCAGTTTAAAAATGAGAGGAGGCTTTATGCCATCCGCCTCCTCTGGCATTCATACAGATTCATACAGCAATTTAAACTCACCTGTCTACCGCGCATAAAAGAAAAATAAATAGAAATGTAGCTGCAAGCAGCAATGACGGGCCCAAGCACCATGGGTCCATTTTCACCCAGTGGTTTTCGGAAAACAATGCGAGGTGGACACATGCATTTGGAATTTGACGTTATTCAAAACAATTTTGAAGCAATTTAAATATAAGAGGACTATTTTAAAGTCTGTTGTAATAGCCACACTTCTTGCTGCCAGATGGTGGCGCTATGACCGTGACCCAAAATAGTCACATCCACGTAATTAGCCCCCAAGTCTAAGCATACATCTCAATTTTGATCTAAATCACACATTGCACACAGAAGATATGAGACACTACCTGTTTCCCATGTTTTGCCATTAATTTAATGCCTCGCCATGGCAACACCGTTCGATTATATAAAAAATATGTTCACAATTTAGTACCTTCAGTGTCTTGGCATAATGTTGTCTAAATGTGGTGACAGTCTGATGAATCCCCTAGGAAGAGTATTTAAAAGTTCAGAGACTGCAATATTCCAAAAATCCAAAATGGCTGACTTCCTGTTGGGCAGAGCTAATAACTTTAATTATGAAAGGTGTCTGGCGTGATGAGAACTATATATGTACCAATTTTGGTGACTGTAGGTGAAAATGGGGGTGCTACTGAGGCTGTCTTACATGCCCATTTTAAGGGGGCACTAGAGAGCCCCCCTACATGCACATGCGTGAACATTTGCCCAGCCAAAATGGCCAATGACTCTGATGTGTGTGCAAGATTTCATGAAATTTTAAGCATGCCAAGTGCTTCAAAAACATCCAAATATAGGAAGAATGGAATAATAACAATTAATGTGTTACCATGGCAACACTATTTAAGATATCATATATCCCTTGAAAATTTTACATCAGCAGTGTCTTGACGTTATTCTAAAGAATTTTGAAGCAATTCATGTAAACATAAGAGGGCTATTTCAAAGTCTGTTAAAACTTCCTGCTGCCAGTTGCTGGCGCTATGACCGTGACCCAGAATAGCCGCATCCATGTGATCAGCCCCCATTATCAAACATACAGCTGAATTGTCATCAAAATTACATAATGCACACAGAAGATATAAGGCACTTCCTGTTTCCCATTTTTCGCCATTGCTTCACCATGGTGACACCATTCAAAATATAAAAAATAAATTCACAATTTAGCATCTACAATGTCTTGGCATGATGAGCTTGCAATTTTCAGAAAATCCAAAATTGCCGACTTCCTGTTGAGTGAGCTAATGACTAAGTTTTAAGTTGTTCGGCTTGATGAGAACAATACATGTACCAAGTTTGGTGACTAGGTGAAAATGGAGGTGCTACAGAGACCCCGTTACATGCCTATTTGAAAGGGGGTGCTACAGAGCCCCCTGTCCTATTTTTTTGCCCAGTCCTAATGGCCGACGACTCTGATGTGTGTGCAAAATTTCATGACATTTTAAGCATGCCAAGTGCCTCAAAAACACCCAAATATAGGAAGAAAGGAATAATAATGATAATAATAATAATAATCCTTATAAGAACAATAGGGCCTCCACACTTTCAGTTCTTGGGCCCTAATAATAATAACTATAGAAGTAAAGTTCATCAGGACAAACTTAAGGCTGGCTTGAAAAAGCCTAGTCTGAAAGTTTGTTGATAGATAGAATGCTTACCTAGGCATTGCTAACATATTTTAGCATGTTGCTAGCATGTTTTAACACTTAGCTAGACATTGCTAGCATGTTTTAGCATGTTGCTTTACTAGGCTAGACTTTTGCATTTGGTTGCTAGGCAGTTACCATGGTGATACTAACAAGGCTCCTTGCTAGCCTGAGTCAAATGACCCAACCCGGAAGTCTCTATGATGTTTTGGTGCAGAGAGATGTTTTTGCAACTCGGTTGCTGGGGTAACCCTATCTGGTTGCTAGGTAGTTACCAAGGTGAAACTCAAAATGTTCCTTGCTACCCTGAGTCAAATTACCCATCCTGGAAATATTTATGATGTTCTGGTGCTGAGATTAGTTTTTTGCTTCTCGATTGTGAGGGTGACCCCATCCTGTTGCTAGGCACTTGCTAGGGTGATTCTAACAAGGCTCCTTGCTAGCCTGAGTCAAATGACCCAACCCGGAAGTCTCTACAATTTTTATTGTGCAGAGATATGTGTTTTGCTACTTGGTTGCTAGGGTGTGCTCATTTGGTTGCTAGGCAGTTACCAAGGTAATACTCAAAAGGTTCCTTGCAAGCCTGAATCAAATGAGCCAACCTGGAAGTGTCTATGATGTTCTGGTGCAGAGATATATGTTTTGTTATTTAGTTGCTAGGGTAACCCCATCTGGTTGCTAGGCAGTTATGAGGGTAATACTCAAAAGGCCAGCCTGAGTCAAATGAGCCAACCCGGAAGTGTCTGCGATGTTCTGGGTCAGAGATATGTGTTTTGTTACTTGGTTGCTAGGGTAACCCCGTCTGGTTGCTAGGCAGTTACCAAGGTGAAACTCAAAAGGCTCCTTGCCAGCCTGAGTCAAATGAACCAACCCGGAAGTGTCTGCGATGTTCTGGTGCTCTGGTGCAGAGATACAGATCTAAGCGATTTTGAATGGAAGTCAATATGGTTTAGTTGCTAGGGTGCTCTAAATGGTTGCTAGGGCGTGGCTAAGTAGTTTCCATGATGATACTTGAAGACTGATTGCTCACCCAAGTAAAACAAGCCAACTCACATGTCTCTAGGACATTTTGATCCAAAGATATCACTTTCAGCCATTTTGAATGGAAGTCAATAGGGCTGGTTGCTTGGGTGCTCTAAATGGTTGCTAGGGCGTGGCTGGCCAGTGACCAGAGTGATTCTTATTGGCTGCTTACTAACCTGACTCAAAAGAGCCAATCCCTAAGTGTCTTCGACATTCTGTTTTGAAGATATCCTTCTGAGCCATTTAGAATGGAAGTCTATGGGGGTGGTTGCTAGGGTGCTGTAAATGGTTGATAGGGCGTGGCTACGCCATTTCCAAGATGATACTTAAAGACTGAGTGAAATGAGCCCACCCCCATGTTTCTACGGCATTCTGTTTGGGAGATATGATCTGACAAATTTCTTGCATTGACTTGTCATAGTAGGAAAAAAATCCCTTCCCATTGTACCCTATGGGACTTTTTGAGACGTTTTTCCCCCCCCAGGGGTGCACCATACCCCATCTCTTAGAAGAGTTGTAGTACAGGTGTCCTCAATAGGCCGGTCATTTTGACACCTCATTTGTGGGTCTACGACAAACGGTGCGGGATGAGTTAGGTGCCAAAAAAGTGTACGGAAGAATAATAATAAGTATGCTTCGCAAGCACCACCACTAATAATAATAATAATAATAATAATAATAATAATACATTTAAATAGTAGATCAGTAGGTTGGCTCTTTCAAGCCAACCTAATATTAATAAGCTTAAATATTAGATCAGTAGATTGGCTCTTTCAAGCCAAACTAATAATAATAATCCTTAGAAGAACAGTAGGGTCTCCACACTTTTAGTGCTTTGGCCCTTGAAACATATTTTTTTTCCATTAAAGACATCTTAGTTGTGGATGTTAGTAGTGAAACTGATTAAAACAATGTTTATTTTGAATATATTATTGAGAATGCTCAGGTTCCTTTGCCACCTCAGACCGGCTGCTGCTGCTTATTACTTTCTTCCAGTGGAGGGCAGAATGTTGATGTTGCTCTTTCACATAATGAAAGTGAATGGGGATGGGTTCAAAAATGACACAAATGCATCATAAAAGTACTATAAAATTAGTCCATATAGCTTGTGCACGATTTCCCAAGTATTCTGAAATCATATGATACCTTTGTTTGAGAACTCAAAGTAAATTAGCTGAAAATCTTCCCTTCTGCTTCCCATAGCTCTCCCATTTCTTTCACATTTGCATCCATTCAAATATGGTGCATCAAGACACAACGGACCTGTTTGATGTCAGTAATGCCAAATTCTATTGATACCTGCATATTTCATAACCAATCAGGATGCATACAATTTGAATATGTGGAAATGCAAATGAGATTCTCTGAAAAGCCCTGTATTTTTGGCTATGGGACGGATTTCTAAAATCAGCAAAGACTACAAAACTATTGGACCTCCTGCATTAAAAATGTTGATCTATAGTCAGATTGTACCTTTCACATGTTAATAAATACGTAAATATGAAGATGTCTTTCCTCTTTTGAGATATTTGTAACTTGTGCACCATTGTCTCAAAAGTAGAACATTCCCTGTAGCCAATTTTCTAGATGCTCTGGCCTGAAACAGGTCTCCACTCCGTCAGCTTTATTAACCAGGTCCAGAATCGGCACATCAGGTTTTTGATGGTTTGTGAATAAGGCCCAATTCTCTGTCACTCTACCCCAGGCTTTGTACACTGTAGAGGGCACAACTCTTACCCATGGCCTCTTAGCTTGGCTGGCATTGGTAGATGGTGTGCCAAGAATTTTGTTGGCGCTTGTTGGAAGCAGACATTTTGGCTCTCAGGATGACAGCCACATTGTGGTTTGTCAGGCAACTGTCCTGATTGGAAGATGTTGTCCAATCACTTTTGACCACAGTGCTCTATCTGACCATGCCGTTGAGTGGTCTTGGATTCGCTGTTTTTTTGTTTTTTTTTATAGTTTCAAGTTGTTTGAGGGGTACATGGCCCTCCTTTCAACTGACAAAAGACTTTTCACTAAAGACACAATTCCACTACTGACTAAGTTACACAAGTCATTGCACACTTATGTTTGACATACTGTTTGGGTACTGTTTTGTTTTGTTTTCACCTCTCTCTGTTTCATTTTAGAGAGCATAAGATGGTAAAATTGTACAATATCTAATCATTTTCCTCAAAAAAATTGGAAATTTACCAGAAATCACTTCTAAATCATGCATTACACATTTACTCACTTTTACAGTCCAGTAAATCAATAATTTCTCAGATGTTTTACATGTTATATTTATTTTGAAATTATTATTTAGCTGCAGAATTTCTTTTCTTTGGGAAAAAAAAAATTAGCATCACATAAAACTATAGATATTTATTCATGCGTGCTTCAACACTTGCAAATGTCATTGCAAGATTTTACTTTATGGTTCTTTAATCAAATATTCATTGCAAAAGTCAGATGTGGATTTGTTTACTTAAATTGTACATATTTTAAATTTTTTGGGAGAATGTGATATTTTGTAAGATTCAAAAGTTAATCTTTTTCTGTCTTTCATAGTCTAAGGTCCGAAATGTCCTACGGCTGGGTCTTCACTCTCTGGGGTCAGCATTATGGGGAGATGATCTGTGCTGCAAGGATAACCCCGCCCACCGCCACACCCTCACCACCTTCCTTTATGGCCTCCGGGGCCTGTTACGCAATTCACTCTCGGTCGCCATGGTGACAGTACCCTCCCCCCTCATACAGGTATGGCCAATCAAAAGAGTTTTTAGGTTTTGTTCATAATAATCCTTTGCTCTTGACATTGTTAAAGACTGTTGCTTGAAGTCCCTTTAGTGTTTGGAAAAGTTTGGAATCACAATGAAATATGTATGTTTAAAAAAAATATATATATATATATATTAAACTGTTATTCACCAGGGATTCTTTAGATCAGTGGTCCATTCCCCCCCCTACAATTTGAAATTGGAAACTGTGTTATCTTAATTTGCTCACTGCAACTTTGATGCATTGCATAATTTAAGAGTTAAGCTTATGCGTCATGAATGTGAGACCAAACCTTGCATTTTTTCTTAATTCAAGCAGATGGAAGGCTATAATCTGGGGCTTATAAAATTAAAATGTGAAGATAGAAACTAATAAAACAAGTGATATTTTTATTGTATTTCAAAAATAAGTGAAAAGACCAATAATATTGCATATTTTCTCCCACTGAAATGCTCATTCTACAGAACATTATTGATTTTGAGTTGAATGCAGATGTACATTTACTGGTATTAACAAAAGTAAGGTCATCTATACCATCTACTGTATAAAAAGTTAGCACCTAATTTATGTGGCTACATTATTCTGACAGTGTGACTGAGTTGGAACTCCTTTCATCAGGTTCTTATTGATTCAAACTCTGTCATCTCTTGGAATTTCTGAAGGCAAACAAAATCAGTTATATTTTCTTATACACAAACAAAAATATTTTAGCCCATTTTTTAGGATTTGGCATATCGATTTCATCTTTAAACATTTTTGTGTATTTTGTATTTGCCCTTATGAAAATGTAATGTATTTAATTATTTATTTTGTTATAGTTTTAACAGTGGTATTTGTAACAGGACCATAGAAGCACATGGAAGCAAGGATCTTCACTACCATGGTTAGATGTGACATGACTTCTATAAAACAAACTATGGCATTTCTGTAATTATAAACAGTAATCCTACCCTAAATACATTTAAAAACAATAAATACAAAATATAAACATTTATAAGTTGTAACAAAAATGAATTATATTCCCTCACTCCCCTAATGTAGCCTATGACACATTGAATACAGAGCTGAATAATAGAGCTGAAGTAGTGATATGATAATATTTATTCTGAATCGATTTCTGCCTAAAGTACAGTTAGTGTTACTATAGTAAATTCAAGGCTGGTGATGTAGAATTCTGTGCTGAATTCAAATGGTTTCCGCTTCTCGCGCCTTGCTTCTCACTGGTTATGGCAGCGCTGTGACCAGAGGTGCGCGTTTAAGAGCTCGAGACCGCGCTGCTCTGTCTATTAAGCCGTATCCACCTACAGAGCCATACAGGTGCATTAGCGCCTATATGGCTCTATAATAGAGAACTGGTATATTGCAAGTCTAGATAAACATTTTTATACAAAGAGGAGCTTGACGATAGATTTGATTTAATATGACTGATAAACGCCCCCCATTAGTAACCTAACACCCCCCTCTCTACTAATTTGCTCTCAGCGCCTCCTGGCACCCTTTGAATTCCCCCTAGGGGGCTGTACTGCCCCCGTTGAGATCCCCTACTTTAGACTGATCAAGAACATTAAATAAATGTTATATTCTTCAAACGTTCATCATCTAAGCATCTACGATTTGCAGCAATGATACCTCAGACATTCTAGCAGTCAGTTTATTCTACATCTTCAGGTCAATTTACATCCCATGCTTTCTGCAGCACTCTGGGTACTTCATCTTCATGGTGGTAGGTTGTGAAAGGAACAGTGGCACACTCCTATTCTTCTCTAGTGCTAGGGCAATCTTCTTTGAGCAAGAGTGAACAATCCTTGAGCCTCCCATACTGGAGTTACAAATCTCTCTCTCTCTCTCGCTGACTTTTTCTCTCGTAAATGTCTTTTCCACCTATATATATTTTTGGCTCCTACTTTACCTAGACAGGAGGTTGGAATCACCCGATACAATCAATCAACTGGTCAAGACTTGAATCCCCAGTAAGCATTGGCTAAGGGTCAGACGAATGGATTGAGCGGTTTTCTTTTTGCTCGAATATATCATCCTTATATCCCTGTTGCATAATCTGGACTCAAGACTCAAGGTGTAGTAAATGTGAAAAGGATAATAATCTAGAGAGATGACTGAGTAATCAAAACTGGTACATACATCTTCACCTTTACTAAACCTCTCCCCCCATAAATAATTCTAATTGGCTATCTGAGTACCCTAGTACAGTTTGTACAAAACCTATCCCATTGCAGTGTTTTAAATGTAAAAAATAATTCAATAAATCCAAAATCCAGTAGTTGTAAACCCAAAACTGGTAACAGGAATACATCTCTCCCAGGGACCAATAATACAGGAACTCAAAGTGAGTCTACTTCAAGCAATATCCAGTCCAGTTAGAGTTCAACAAAATCAAACTCCAAACCAAAGTGCAAAGAAGATTATTTGCTCACAATCAAAGGTACTTCAAGAAGAAACCTCAAAGACAAAACATATAAAAGATTTTGAAATGAGACAGAGTGATCGTCAGACTAGAAGTCAGTCCCCAAATGGCAAAATTAGGGGAACTGTCCATATGCTCCCTACTTGATAATGGAGAGCATTCTTATCCAGTGGAACTGTCTTGGACTTAGGGCTAATTTTGCTGGGTTGCAGCGTTTGGCTGCAGTCATCAATCCTTTTGTCTTTTGTCTTCAAGAGACACAACTATTGACAGATTTTACCCTCTCTTTTAACATTTTATATTTGAATAAATTTTTATGTAATAATAAACAGGCCTCTGGTGGTACAGCTGTTTTAATTAGAATGATATGATTCATATAGTCACAATAGTATTAACAGCAATCTTCATGTAACTGAAGAATTTATAGATAACCATGTTGCATGTCTTTTAATGAAGGATCATATACTTAATTACACCCAAGGCATGGGACAAGAAATTAATTTAACAATTTGTCACCCTGAGAAACTTTTATAGCTCTCGTAGAAATGTGGCATGGCCTCTGCGGTAGTGACATTTTTCCACTAATTTTAACCTTCAAAGGATGAGAAGTATCAAGAGTAGAATGACGATAACTTAAAAAAATAATTAAAAAAAAAACTGTACAATTTCCAAGCTCTATGCCATGAGGGGTTCAGTACAGTGCCTTGAGGATGATCCAGATCCTTTTAAAAACTTTACCAGTACTCGAATCTCCATAACAAACAAGGTCATTCCAAAAACATCACCAAAAACAAAATGCAACCATATCAGGGGACAAGAGTGTTATAGCAAATTGGGGAAGGGCTCTTTTGACTTGGGCCATTAAGCAACCACCCACAACACCCTAGCATCATAGTGGTAAGTTTTTCTTGGGCAAGAACCTCTTACATTTTCTTCTTTATTTTTGGATGTGCAATGGTTCCAAACTTCTAAGTTTTTATGTTACTAGTCAATACTTGTGATTAATTATTACACATGACACATCCACATCCTTTTCCATCATCAACTTCCCGAACTATTTCCAAAGAACTGTCTTTTCTAGATAGTTTTGAACTTGACTGTCAGTCACATGGACCAGCATTGAGGTCACCATAAGTTTGTCCACCCTGGCACACCATAACGGCCCCATGAGCCGGAGTCAAAGCAGCAACCCCCTTTGCTATGTGAATGGGGTTATGCTTGGCTGGGGTCCAGGGGGCCTATGTGTCTAACTGTTTGAGTACATGTATGTTTGGCCTTCAGAAGAGCGTCTTCACTGGCGCGTGAACACACATTCTTTGTCTGAGGTCCTCAACTTTGCATTCAGTAAGCCAGTGGTCAGTTGCAAGTTTTTCTAGGCGCTTCTCTCATTCAGAGGCTCTGGGTTTCTGAGAGGCCCTTTTCTTTGTGCCTCCATTAGGCAGCGAGATTCAGGCCGCTGTGCTTTAAGAGTACTTCAAAAGACAAGATCTCGCTGCTCTTTGTCCGTTTGGAGACAGATTGCTGAAAACCCCTCTCAGGGATGCTTGGGGGCACACAGCGTTGTTCAACGGTGGAAGTGATGGAGTAAACACTGTAATTAGTTTGAAAGTGCTTATGTGTGATAGATTTAAACATGTAGAGATTGTAGTAAAGGTAGTAAATTTCACAGAAGTGAAGTCTTAACGATATATCGCTATCCCAATTTTGCTCTTTAACATTTTGATGGAGAATGAAGATCTCCACAACACCATGTCCACCCCTAAATGGGTAAATAATACACACAATGCAGTGTATGCCTCCATAAGTCCAATATGTTGTCATCCATGTGTCAAAACATGTATAGACATATCATTAATGAAAACAAAGATCCGGACTTTCCAGATCCAGATCAAGCAATTGTAGGTGTGGTTATCTCCAGACATTTACCTTTAAGTTGTTCCAACTTAAAGATTACCCCATTTTCTTTTCCTTCTCCCTCCTCTGGGGCTTCAGCGCTTGTGACATGATGTCTGATAAGACCAGTTGTTTTCAGCTGGTGGGTTACAGGTCTGTTCTGATGGAAATGTTTGTATTGCATGAAATAAAAAATACTAAATGCAAACCATGAAATTCAACTAACCATATAATTGTGTGTAGGTAATGCACAAAGGATAGGTAGGCTTATAAGCTTTTAAAGAAGGGGAGAAAATGCTTCCAATATCTGTTGTTTTTTACATGCTTGTCAAGCAAGGTAAAAGAAAATATGAGCCAGAATACATTAATTACAGATACCTGGTTTGGTACTGTATTGGGTCGCCACTTGATATCCAATTTAAAATCTGCATCCATAAGCAAAACCAGTTGAGCATCATTGTGAAAGACCTTCTGCTACCCATATTCCAAGTTCACAGTCACCTGACCCTAAATGACACAAAATGTAAAATATTTATGAACTATTTTTACACTAAAACTATTCACTCTGTCATGTTTGACTTATTATCGTTTGGATACCTCAATCTTCAGAGGTATTTTAAATTGTTCTGATGCAAAACGTTGTTTCAAGGAGCACAATACTTGTTGACCTCTCTCCAAACATAGCGCTTATGGTTGTGACCATAAAGCACAATTTTGGTCTCATCACTCCAAATTGCAGTGTGCCAGAAGCTGTGAGGCATGTCAAGATGTTGTTGGGCATATTGTAATCAGGCTTTTTTGTGGCATTGGCTTCTTTCGGGCTTGACCATGCAGCTCATTTTTGTTCAAGTATCATCATATTGTGCTCCTTAAAACAACCACAGTCTTTTTACAGAGTAGCCTGTATTTCTCCTGAGGTTACCTGTGGGTTTTTCTTTGTATCCCAAACAATTCTTCTGGCATTTGTGGCTGAAATTTTTCTTGGTCTACCTGACCTTGGCTTGGTATCAAGAGATCCCCAAATTTTCCACTTCTTAATAAGTGATTGAACAGTACTGACTGGCATTTTCAAGGCTTTGGATATCTTTTTATATCCTTTTCCATCTTTATAAAGTTCCATTACCTTGTTACACAGGTCTTTTGACAGTTCTTTTCTGCTCCCCGTGGCTCAGTATCTAGCCTGCTCAGTGCATCCACGTGAGAGCTAACAAACTCATTGACTAGTTATGCACAGACACTAAATGCAATTTAAAAAGCCACAGGTGTGGGAAATTAACCTTTAATTGCCATTTAAACCTGTATGTGTCACTTTGTGTGTATGTAAACTTTTGATCAGGACCATTTAAGTGATTTCTGTTATCATTACGATTTAAAAAGGAGCCAAAAAACTATGTGATAATAAATGGCTTCATATGATCACTATCCTTAAATAAAAGACAGTTTTTTGCATGATCAGTCATATTTTCAAAATCAATGCCAACATTTCACAATTTCTGCCAGGGTATGCAAACTTGTGAGCATAACTGTATCTGTCTGACAAATTACATACTCTAGCTTTGGAGAGTGAAAGTGGGGACATAAGGATGAGATGGCCTGCTTTCAATGTCAGAGTTTTAGTGATTTAGTGATTTAAACTGCACAGAATTTGCTTCCAAAGAAATTCACAAAGAGTATATACCCATCTTTTACAAAATTCTCAGTCTCATCACATGAAAATGACGTGGCTGTGGTGAAATTTTTGCAAAATTATATTACATGGCTAATTACACGTATAGTGGCAGTTCCAAGGTGAAATGTCCTCTGTGTGGTACTAAAAGCAAGTTAAATGCTCTCCCAAAAAGATGAGTTTTTTAAGGTTGAAGGTCTATCGAGTTTTAAATCAATAAAACGTACCTCCCATACCCTAAACCTTAGACCTAAACCTAATCGATAGTGTCATAACAGTAAATGTGAGTTGAAAAACAATTGCTGAATCAATAATGTCATTTTGTGGTGCTTATATGACACTTTTAGCTCATGTGTAAATTTGCGTGTTCTTTAGGACTTGTACCTTGGTCCATTGTATCACAAGTTCAATGCACTATCAGTTGAGATACCACACAATTTGATCACTCTTGAACAAGCTTATAAATGCAGTTGGTTATGTAATGCAAACGTTAAAATATACGCCTTACGAGTCATGCAGTATAATAAAAGTGTGTTGATGTCATCAGATAGCATTGTGAGAGGAACAGGGCAAGTTTATGAACTGATAATTTGCCATTTTACTCCTGATTTGTGTGAAAGTGAATAAAAGTCATTGTTATTGTAGCACTTCTAGTGTTTATTTCACCAAAAACCTGCCACAATGTGTACAACAAGCCACATAAATTTCATTTAGCAAAACATTTAGGTATTGTAATGTGATTCTATCAGACTAGATTGCTAATTCTACTGACCCTTATATGTTTGTCTAGATATTTTGTCTAATTGTAAGCTACTGCTTTCAACTATCAACTACGAGGTTTCTTTTGATTTTGGTGTGAAACGAAAAATCAACATATTTTCATTAAATTTACCTAATAATTCTAGTGCTCTCAGATTCATTTAACACATTTTACCATATTTCACTGTTTTCCACATATTAACTTCCATAATGAGTGCATAAAAAAGGGTGCAGATTTGCATGGGATGTTAACCATATATTGGACCTCATTCATGAAACATGTGCAGAATAAATTCCTGAGTAAATTGTTTGTAAAATCATTCTTACGTACATTTTCCAATGATTATCGGAATGTGAACAAGCACAGTCAAATACATACATCATTGATTATTTTAGAGAATGTGGCTGTATCAAGAAGAAAATACTATTACGTTTTTAATTAATGTTTTAAGAATATCTTTGTTTCTTCTATCTACATTTCTTCATAATTGCCTTAAAAATATTTTTATTTAAGCTGAAATTCAAGCTTGGCTAATAAATTCTTATTCAGAGGTTAAAACTGTTTCGTTTCATAGTCTCATTATGAATTATGAATAACACAAACAGATTTAACATAGTCTCTCTTCATCTAACTTTGGCTAACCATTCTGTTTTCTTAAATACCATTCAGGACTTCAACTTTCAATATGTTGACACAGTAGTATTGTTGTAGTAATGCTGAATTGTTTGGCTTTATTGTGTAGCTGCATTGAGGTTTAACCCTGTGATGATGTGGGGTTACCGGTGACAGTCACTAACATAGTAGCTTGGATTACATTTTTTATGCTAGATTTGGGAAAAGGGTCACTACACATCTTGGTGCACACATGCTGTCAAAGTGTGCCTCAGATGAGAGGAGGAGGAGAGGGGGCTGGAGGAGGAATGAAAAGAGAAGAGGAGGAAAGAAAAGAGAAAGGACACGGATGCATGAAAACTGCATTAGGCCTCGTCAGCTGCTACAGAGAGAGAGAGAGAGAGAGAGAGAGAGAGTGTATGAAATATTCAAGAGTGGTGTAGAGATAAATTTTTCACAATGGCATTAGCTCTGTCTTTCTTAGGAGCACCTCCTCCTTTCCTATCTTTCTTTCTTGTTAATGGCCAGTAGGTGGAGCTCTCTGCAGATTTGCTGCTTGGCTTCTATATTTGCATGTGTTTGTGCTTTCTTGCTCTCTACAGCTAAAAATTGCCTTCTTTTCCCATCTGTCTTGGCTTAAGTGTGTGTGACTGTGTTTGTGTAGTTTTACCTATGAACACATCAAGTATTCATATATTCATCAGGTCGGAGGTTTTCAGTACAGTCAGCAAAGTAGAATTGTAAAAATAATAACTGTTTTCAAACAGGTTTCTCAAACGCTTCCCCGTCTTTCATTAGTTGGCAAACAGATAGCCCCGCCCCAAACTGACACCATTGTTTGAATCAATGTTGTTGTCTTGGGCTGGTCAAGATGCTCAAACAAAGAGAGCAATACCACAGTCACAGTGGGGAATCAAACTATGAATAGCTTGCGTATAGTTGACTCTGCATATTAAGCTGAGATTGGAGAAACTATTTTTATATCGGAAAACAATTACACACTTCACCTTTAAGGGAATATATCCATACATTTTAAAGTGAAAACGTATTTGACACATGTGCAGCACAATGAGCTTGAAGAGCTGTAAGGCATATTTAAAATGCTTTAGATTAAAAATAATAATAATAATAATAATAATAATAATAATAATAATAATAATAATTACACCATTTAACTGCACATATTTATGAAATTTCCTTCTGACATTATGAAGTAGACATAAGGGGCATTTTTTTGCCCTGATTTAGACTAGGTTGGGAAGTTTGGATCTTTCTCTGATCTCTTAAATGGCTTCATGATCCCGTTTGTCCAGATTTGTGCTGTATGGTGACACGGCATGAGTAGTGTGATCGGAGAAGGAGAGACAGACAGATCTTGAGAGTATGTGTTTCAGCTAATCAAAATGCACAATGTGTCTGAGCACCAAACGTATGTTCCACTCTGATCTGATTGACTTAATGTTATGTTAATGTTATGTAGTAGAGATGATATCCTTACCAAAGAAAAACTAGCAATGCCAGTTTGGATGTCATGATGGATACTTGCTTTTCCAAGCATCCAAACATAATTTTGTTTCACTGAATTTTATAACTAGATTTATGACTGGAGCTGTGCTTGCCTTTGTAAAACTTGTGTGTTGCTACAATATGCAATGTAAGTCAGTAGAACAGTGGAAGTGTGAAATCCGCAAAAACAAATAGCCAAAATCAAATTAATTAATTGATTAACAAAAACTAATTGCCATCTTTTTTACGCTGCACTTTAAGTTATATAAAAACTCACTGCTAAAATGATTTCCTTCTCCATTGTGAATGTTAAGTTTTGTTTATGTACAAAGAACTGCCCATCACTGCTAAACCAAGCAACTTCCTATTGGTCAACACTTCAAAATTGTTTCTAAGTTCTCCCCTCGCAAATTTGTGTAGGAACATTCTTCGCCACCGGAAGTCCATCAAGCGAATTACTGATGTGTGCGTATTCCCATTGAGATGACTTTAATCGCCCAAAGAATTTCAAACCCTTAAGTACGATTGCTTAGAAAAGTAAAAGCACATGCCTTTTCAATAAACCTCACAATTTAAAGTATCATTCATCCATAGCACAAACTGTGTACGTGCCAAAGTTAAATTTACATTTAGTCATTTAGCAGATGCTTTTATCCAGAGCAATCCATAGCAAGCAATGTGTCATACAAAAGTCAACAATATCTGCAATATCACACTGCCAAGTTCTCTGAGTAACTGTAGTAGAAGTTAGTGCAGAAGAAGGTTTAATAGCGTTAGAAAAACCCCTAACCATCGGTATGCGTAATAGTAACAGTGACTAAGCCAGCATCACTAATTATCAGTATTTCAATGAAACTGAATAAACTTGTAAAGTTATGTTGTCAAACGCAGGTATTTAAAAAAACAAATGAAATATTTCTTGAACAATTGCTGACATTAAGCTTGTTTAAACACTGTTAACTCAATAAAAGACAATAAATTCTGTCTCTGGAATACATATCTTAATTTTACTGAGAGACAATGATGACCTAATTCAGTTTGCACAGCAAGAGAGTGCACCGTCAGTTTGCTCTTGGCATTTCTCTATATGTTCTTTATTGCTTTTACACATTTCATTAAACTCATCTCATATATTTCCTGTCTCACTCATTTTTCCACTTTCATTCTCTGTTTGACTCTTAGAACAGAACCGAAATGGGACGGATAATCAGACTAAGTGACACTGCCATTGCTCTGGAATCATTCAGAGGTTCAGAGAATGAGACCAATACACTTTACAAAGACTACAACGGTGAGAGAAACCACAACACATGCAAACACACAAGAGGTGCAAATACATTTGCTAAAGCAAGCATCACTATTATTATTGCTACACTATTACTTATGCTTAACGATTAGGGGTTTGTTCAAATCCCTAATCATACAGTAAATATTACACTTT